>NC_039519.1:7814204-7830254 GCF_003672135.1 Ooceraea biroi
CCTTATACGGGGGAATTGACAATTTATTTCATCTAGAACATTCAAGGATAGTGTTTAACGAGTAAAAAACTATCGTTGGCTTCCGACCGTGGTGCGAGTGTTCTGAAATTTTTAATACGATTCGTCATCGAGGCCACCAGTCAGCATTTCGGAGGCCCTGCCAAGAACATTAAGAGAATCCTTCGTGGACAGTGTGTGATACGTCGATTCTGACGCTTCTCGTGTCGCGTCGGAGAAGATTATCTACTGCGGCAACAATCCGTCGATCTGCCAATGAAACAGGTTTTGCCGTACTGATGTATACACGTGTGTCATTTTGCAAGAGAGAATTTACATCGGTTCCGACTACATACGCAAGCTTTTGCATCTCCTTTCCTATTTAATTTCTATTATTTTTTACAAAGTGACGAAGGAAAAGGCAGCGCGCGATGGTCGTTGGATTTTAATCATTCGTATTTCACTCGATGAGCCTTCGAGGCTTGGAGAGCGAAGAGAATTGTGATTTTACAAGAATTCATTTGTATGAGGACAAATTGCAATCGGTGAAATTTAATGGAAATTAATATTTAAGTGTAGGTACACCCGATCGTTTTTTTTTATAAGTAAAATCTCCAACTGTACTATCGATGCGTTCAAGCATTCGTGACGCGTCGCGTGTTTTAATCAGTACTATATGCATTTCGAAAAGATACTTTTTTTTGCTATTGACATGCTGGACAGAGAGTTAATATTTCAAAGCAGTATGATTATACTTAACGCTGCTGAGTTTCTTATTATTTTGTCGCTCAAATTGATACATTGAATATCCTGCTAAAATTAATAAAACAATTTGTTTTACGTTCACATAATGAATTTCGGGATATAACGGATATCGAACTTTGTTGAATGTTCCTGAGAGATAGTCAAATGTCCACCGTGTAGTAAAACCAATATATGTATAAATTAAAAATATGATATTATGATTTCTAGCGTATATTAGCATACTTAGGCGAAATAGAGAACAATATAGAAAATGATGGCTATTTATTGATCGATTTAGTATTTATTTTCTATGTTTCCAGATTTTGGAAAGTAAACGATTAATATCTTCTGTACTGTATATGTACTTTTCGTGTCATGTTTGGTCCTCTGAAGTATATCGGACGAGCAGCCTTAGAGAAAACACTTTACGAATACATACAGAATGATCGGAACGATCAGTCGAAAGATTAATTTGAAGAGCATAAGAAAACAAAAGAGAAGAAAAGATGAAATCAGAGAGGGTCTGTCAATAACAGAAGAATAAGTCATTCAAGCAAGGAAACGAGGAAAAAAAAGAGAGAAATGCTGTGACTGCAATCATTACTGTGGGGGAAAAATCGCGCGATCCGCAAGGAACATATTACACACTGTAAGCCGTATTATGTAATGCGATGCGTGCGCGAATAATTGTGTCGCCGGCTGTTGAGCCGCGCACAAGAGCGGAGAAATTGTTCACGTGCGAGTAGTCCTGTATTTTTATTATTTTACATTGTGCGCGACGCGTCGGTGAGCATTTTCCGACAATGCTCGTCGACGAGGATCAAGTGCGTGTGCCTGTAATCCTCTCTTTGATAAAAAAATGAGATTTCAATGCAAATGCAATGCAAGCGAGGAAAGCGAGAGCAGAACGGCACACGCGCGCACGTTTCCGGAAGGGCACCGTGTGAGGTGGGATGGCAAAAGAAATGTCTTCTAACTTGTCCGAGTGTTTCAATTTGATCGAGGATCGTCGTACGTATCGTCGTCGGTGTAGCGAGGTGCAAGGAGCGCGTAAATCGATCGCGAGACGAATTGTAATCGCGATCGCTCGTCGCGTCGCGTACGCACGAGACTCGCGACACACGCGTGTCGCAAAACGATACCCGGCGTACGCGGACTGCGTGCGACGCTCCTCGCGCGTTATTTACTTGTAACCGTGATGATACTGCTAATACGTTTATTTCACTCGATACCGAGCGAGCGCGAGAGATAGTATCTTAACGGAACGGTAAATGTACCATTCTGTCGGTCTCTTATTTAGTAATTTGCACATTTACGCGCTACAGTAGGCGAATATACGAACAAAGATATAAGCAGACGTTTCGGTGAATCGTACGCGGTACGCCGATAAATATATATCGAATAAAAAGTAACGAGAGAGTCTCTAAAGTGTGCGAAGAAGAAAAAGTGAAAGAAAAGAGAAACTGATGAAAAACAAATATCGAAGAAAGAGGTTCACCAATGTGTCGTACATTTATAGTTCATTAGCAATAAGTTATTGTGCGCGTCATGAAGCGCGTTTACACACGTACTTCTTGCATGCGTAGGTATAACGTATGCTCGTGAAGAATGATGTAGAGTGTCAATATTGTTACAAAATACCTCATACGGGACGATCACGTATTAATTCAATGTTCTTTCATTCGGTGAATTTTGCGTTTTATTTATAGTATTATGTGAAGAGAGAACAGTGACAGGAGACTTCTACAAAAATGAATATAATAATAAACATTACAAAAGGATTATCAAATGCCAAGTCCCTCTTCGTATACGGCCTTTCATCCACCTGCGCTCCAACATCCTTATGTTACATTGAGAAAAGCAAGACCTCGTGATCGTCTTATACAGGGTGTCCCATTTTAAATGCCGCAGGCAAAATCTCGAAAAATATGGGACATACGGAAAAATGTTTCGAACAAAAGTTGCATGGTTTGAAGGGGCCACATGATGAAAATATGTACTTGACCTTGAGTGACCTTTTCAAGGCCAGGTCAATGTGATGGATGTTTTCTTAAATGGGACCCCCCCCCCCTTTTTTATTGTATATTCTTGTAGCTTAGTTCGAGAGCTTTCCAAAACACTACCTACTTTTGTTTTTTGCCCAAGCAGTTCCAAAGATACGAAGCGTCAAAGTTGACGCTTCATATCTTGGGAATATTTTCATCATGTGGCCCCCTTCAAACCATGCAACTTTTGTTCGAAACATTTTTCCGTATGTCCCATATTTTTCGAGATTTTTGCCTGCGGCATTAAAAATGGGACACCCTGTATAATCACTCGTGTAAAATATTTAGAGAGAGAGAGAAATTATATATATATACAAACTGAGGATTCAAGGTCGAAAATTGTACATTGCTTTTTCCTGATTGTACTAAATCTCTTAGCACTTATTTATATTTTCTAGTTCGGTATCAAGCGTTACATAAAATTCTAGGCATTACATAATTCTGTAGCCTTCACATTTGAAAGTAAATGATACCTTGATCTGGATTTAACTGTGCTTAATTACATGAAAGAAATTCAAATGCAATCAATTGCAATTAAAATGCTTTGGCTGATATAATATAATAACATTAGTCAATGAGCCGTTATAATTAAGAATCAACAATAGCCAAGTGTGAAAGACAACTTGGTGAGTCACGCGTTTCTCCAATTTCATTTTTCCCGCGATGTGCGGTCGAAAGGCCACTTTTATCAGACTCCGTGGGGGCCGAGTGGGAGAAGTACAACTCGCGCATCGCCAATCGCGTAAGACCACGATCGCAATGGCGGCGTGGCTGGATAATTCGGTGTTATCGGGCGGTTAGGTGTCGGTTTAGCGGTGCGAGCGGGTTAATTTGCTTATTTACAACGTTACTCGTCGTGATCGGTGAGTCGACCTGTCCTCAGCCATGTACAGTCTCTTGATATTGGCACTGTTGGATATAACTTTTGACGGTACGTACCCCTAACCTTTCTTGCACATTTAAACGAGAATTATACTCGTCTCTTCACACACATGATTGAGAACGGCTGTTTTTCTAGTGGTCGGAAGTGTTTCACAATTAGAGATCAACAAGCATTTAGAACTCGGCAGGGAATTCCTGGCGAAGGGCCAATTGCAGGATGCACTGTCACATTACCATGCAGCTGTTGGTAAGTATAATCGCGAATTTCTACCTTCCGGTCCTTGAATATTTCACTGCGAACGGCTGCGACTAGGGAACGATTCTCGAGAATAAGTTTTGTCTCTTTGCACAGAGGGAGATCCGCAGAATTACTTGACGTACTACAAGAGAGGCACGGTTTATTTAGCCTTGGGTAAAGCCAAATTCGCTCTCCTTGACTTTGACAAGGTTCTGGAATTAAAGGAAGACTTTACATCGGCACGACTTCAGCGCGGTTATATTTTACTTAAGCAAGCCCAGTTCGATGAGGCTGAAACTGACCTTTTGGATGTGGTACGTTTACTTCTCCACGCTCGCTCATTGCGCATGGATTATTCGCAGCAGATTATTTCTATCATTATTCCCATTTCCTTATTTCAGCTGTCTGTAGAAGGAAATAATATGGATGCCTTGAATGCCTTAGATAAGTTAAGATCAGCTAAGGAAGACATGAAAATAATCGATCTGCTGCTGTATAATGACGATTATGCAGCAGCCGTACATCAAATCACGCGAATTATCGAGGTATGCCCGTGGTCCTCTAGTCTTAGGGAGCTCAGGGCGCAGAATTACGTTGCCCTTGGGGATTACATGAGCGCCATATCCGATATACGCTCGACTACGAAATTGTTATCTGATAATACCGAGGGATTCTTCAAGCTGTCGACGTGGCTGTACCGTCTTGGACAAGTCGACGAAGCGTTGAAGTAAGTGATTAACTAGCAAAATGTATATTACCGAGATTTTCGTCAAGATTTGCGTGATTAACGTGATGTGTGAATATTTAGGGAGATTCGGGAATGTTTGAAGCTTGATCCGGACCATAAGCAATGCTTCCCATTTTACAAGAAGATCAGAAAGATCAACAAGCTGCTGCAGGATATGGAGACTGCACTGGAGGAGTCAAAGGATCACGACACGTGCATCGATCTGGCACAGCATGTACTAAAGCAAGAGCCGAACGAGCAGAAAGTGCGGTTCACGGCCTTTCATTATCTCTGCAAGTGTTACACGGCGAATCTTGAGCCGACCCTCGCGATCGAAAATTGCAAGCAAGCGTTGAAAATTATGAAGGAGCCTGGTGTCATTTGTGACAGTGCGGAGGCGTATCTTGCTGCGGAGATGTTCGACGATGGTAATTTACAGTCTCGTTGATATATCTTTTTTTGAATATATTTTTACATTTTTAATATATTTTTATAATATACTTTTTTGCCAACAGCCATCAGGGACTTCAAGGAAGCGTTAGAGATAGATCCAAACTTCCAAAGGGCGAAGCAGGGCATGCAGAAGGCGCAGCAGCGCCAAAAGCTGTCGGAGTCGCGGGATTACTACAAGATCCTCGGCGTATCGAGGAACGCGAATAAACGCGACATCATCAAGGCATATCGGAAGGCGGCGCAGAAGTGGCATCCGGACAATTTCCAGGAGGGCGACGAGAAGAAGCGCGCGCAGAAGAAGTTCATCGACATCGCCGCTGCCAAAGAGGTCCTCACGGATGACGAGAAGAGGGCGAAGTTCGATCAGGGCGAGGATCCCCTGGATCCGGAGTCCGGGCGACACCAGCAAGGCTTCAACCCCTTCCAGGAATTTCACCACTTCCATGGCTCTCCCTTCCAATTTAAATTCCACTTTAATTAGATACACGGCAGATCGTCATCTTGTGATAGGTCAATTACCACTCTCAAATTTTCAACGTTTCTCGTTGCTTCGCATTTCGGTCGCGACAGTATCATCTTCACTTTACCCACTTAGCCTGAATTTCATTCCGCTACCTCGTCGGTGAAGATCGCGCGTGTCGTTTAGCCTGTCGGACTCGGAGAACTGAACGTGAACCCGATTCCTATAGATGGGATCGGTGAACGCGGAGAGCCAGTGGCCGTCTCGCTACATCGGACTCAACAATGTGACTCGAAGACTGGAAACGGGATTTTCTTTAACGAGAGATCAAGTGAGAAGTCAAGTTTAACCCTGTAGTTTATTCGCTGCAAGAGAATCGCGATACACGTGCATGCAAACTGACCGATGGATATAATCTGTTTTGATTCACGTTCGTCGTTCGTCGTGCAATACCGTCGCACCGTCGATCTACACACACTGAAACCTGGTGAAATGTGATCACGCCACATTGTGTTGCAGTACAAACGAAAGGGGGACGTATAGTGATCATCACACTGCCACTGAGGTTGCTTCAGCGGCTATTCGTATTAGCTTTTAGAGAACATACGGAAACTAGATTGTACAATTCGAGACATTATCGCGCTTTATCGGGTACGAATACCAAGTTCAATCGGTATTTATATCGTTACTACTTTTTTGCGTGCGGTGTTCGTACTCGGTAACGTTCACGTAATGTGTAGAATAACAATGCTGTGCGCTTGTCACGTTCGTGTGAATGCGAGTTGGAACTTCATGTAAATATTGTATCTCTCTGATATTTGTTTAAAAATATATTTGAGTAATTTATACAGACACGCCAAAGCGAGTTATTGTAATAGCATGTAAGAAGGATTTCTCAATGATGAAACACGACTTTCCCCGTAATTTGCTTATCTGAAACTCTTTCTTTCTTTTAATTACGACATCAAGTTCGATATCTTGTTCTTATCTTTTAGCTTCTAGTCTGAATTTCTTGCTTAATTTCTTTCGCCTCTTCAACCGTTTTCGCAGGTTTTTATATTTTCCCAATTCCCGCCTCACCATGTGACCCCTCCATCTTGACTGAATGACGGTCGCAGCTTTGTGCAGTTTACCGCGGTGCTCCGCTTCCTCCCGTAATCTTCTCTCCTCGCTGATGTACTCGTCGATCAGTTCTCGTTGCTCGTCTCTTAGAGAGCGCATTTCGTCCATTTCCAATTTCTGTTTGTCTACTTTTTCCTGTTGGCAGGTGAAAAGAATTTTATTAAATTTTAATTTGTTGGGAAACATTTGAAAATTTTATTATTTATGTTAAATTATAATTTGTTATGATTTATTTTTTACATTTAATAATTGTAATAACAGCGCGTTATTCCGAGTATACCTTTAATTCATCGATCTCTTGCTGCCGCCGCACCAGCTCCTCGCTGTACCTAGTCGTCCACGCGACTATCTGCTTTTCCTTCTCTTCGATATCCGCCTCCAGGTAAGCGCTGATCTCTGCCGACATAATCTGCTCCGCGTTGCACTCCTTCGAGCGATCGCTCAATCCGTTCAGCACATCCGTCTTCCGCAGCTGCAGCTTGAGCGCCTGTTGCTCCAATCTGGCCCTCGCCCATCTCTCCGCGTAGCCTGTGACCACAATACCCAGCTAGCAGAATATCAAGAAGCGCGCATTTACGCATATAATCGCACATGTACTACCTAGCTTCCCGCTGTTCAAGAATATCGCGCGATCGACTGCTGCGTCGCTCTCCTGCGCCAGTCGGATTGTACTCTCCGTATCCTCCGCGCTCGCCGTTTTACTCGACTCCAACGTCCCTCGAAGTTGTCCGGCTCGATTGAGCCACGCTCGCGCGCTCGTTTCGAGATCACGCTCGCCCTCCCGTTTCCTCGCGATACTGTCGAGCTCCTCTTGCAAGCTGTCAAATTTTCTGTCGTCTCTTACGTCGCGCAGAACTCTTTCGAGCACTCTGCGCACGTAGTTCCTAAATGCCACGTATAAAAAAACGGATAGAAACCGTGAAATGTAGACTTCCGAATTGAGATATTTAGTCTCGACGTTGAGTGAAATATCGAAGGTCGCAAACGCACCTGTCCCGCTGCATCTTCTCCGCCGCCGTGGGCACAAGCGGCAAGAGGCCCATGTCTTCTCTGAAGATCGCTCTAGGCTCGTCAGGCACCCCATACGCCTCGTCAACCGTTTTAAACCCAGTTTCGTCCCAGCGCGGGTCCACGCTGGCTGGTATCACGAATCCGACCGTGAGCAGCTGCTCCAAGCACTCTTCGAGTACACGTGATATAGCGGCTGCTTCTAGCGGCGTGAGCAAGTCGACCGGTGAAATTAATTCCATCTGCAATCTGTCTTCCGAATGTTCTTCTCTCGAAGATAACGTACTCGTGGGCGATTCCGGATGGGCTGAGGGTATCTCGGGCTCATCCAGCCGTAACGTCTGAATAATAAATTTATTAATTATTAATTATATATTTATTAATAATTAAATTTGTTATTTATATTTTCATGTAATTCAGTTTGTGCAGAGAGAAGCGCCTGTGGGAATGCTATCCTACTCGATCATCGTTCATGTCCATTTTCGAGACTTTGTCTAAATTTTGCATAAATATGTCGGCGGTCTGCTTCAACGCTTTCTCGATGGTACGTTCATTCATTGACTCAAGTGTTACATTGTCAACAAGTGTTACTTTCCTACGAGCCTGTTGAAGAGTTATCGACGACAGTCGGTCGAGGGCAACATCTCTTTGAAACGCTTGCACGTCTTGAGATGCATGCATTATATGCTAAAATATTATGTCTTGTGTTATTTCACATTTAATGATAAAAAATATTTAAAAAATATAGATAACATTTTAAGACATCTTGAAATAATTAGTGCATAATAATAATAAATTCTTTTTTGAAATACTCTTCAGGCACGTGTAACGCTCTTATATTCGAGTGTGCAAATTAATTTAATTCTTTAAAATAATATAATAATAACGTCATACACCAAGAGATTTGCCCTGTCAAAGCTGATAAAAATAATTTCTAACAGTACCGTTTAACCATATTTACTAACCTTATTATCGTTAATTTTCTACTTTTCTTATTTTTTCTCATTAATTAATACATCTGCTAGAAATATAGAGAGCGTAAGCACGCAATATATCGGTACTGAAATCTTGGATTTAATCTCGTTCCAAGTCATGTTGCTGAATTTTCGCAGCGTCAGCGTCAGTTGCTAAAAATTTACATAGATCATTTCGGAAACAAGCAAATGTCGATTTTCCGACATTTATCCACGTGTGTGAAGTTAGCCCCGCACTTTTTGAATTTCATCTTTTTCTTGATTGTGCTGAATTGTGCTACGTTTGTGCCATATTGTGCCGCAGACCGCAGTTCAATATTTCAAACCGTTTTCGAAAAAAAAATAAAAAACGAAAAATTTGGTAGCCCCGCACTTTTCGAATTTCATCTTTTTCTTGATTGTGCTGAATTGTGCTACGTTTGTGCCATATTGTGCCGCAGACCGCAGTTCAATATCTCAAACCGTTTTCGAAAAAAAAATAAAAAACGAAAAATTTGGTAGCCCCGCACTTTTCGAATTTCATCTTTTTCTTGATTGTGCTGAATTGTGCTACGTTTGTGCCATATTGTGCCGCAGACCGCAGTTCAATATTTCAAACCGTTTTCGAAAAAAAAATAAAAAACGAAAAATTTGGTAGCCCCGCACTTTTCGAATTTCATCTTTTTCTTGATTGTGCTGAATTGTGCTACGTTTGTGCCATATTGTGCCGCAGACCGCAGTTCAATATTTCAAACCGTTTTCGAAAAAAAAATAAAAAACGAAAAATTTGGTAGCCCCGCACTTTTCGAATTTCATCTTTTTCTTGATTGTGCTGAATTGTGCTACGTTTGTGCCATATTGTGCCGCAGACCGCAGTTCAATATTTCAAACCGTTTTCGAAAAAAAAATAAAAAACGAAAAATTTGGTAGCCCCGCACTTTTCGAATTTCATCTTTTTCTTGATTGTGCTGAATTGTGCTACGTTTGTGCCATATTGTGCCGCAGACCGCAGTTCAATATTTCAAACCGTTTTCGAAAAAAAAATAAAAAACGAAAAATTTGGTAGCCCCGCACTTTTCGAATTTCATCTTTTTCTTGATTGTGCTGAATTGTGCTACGTTTGTGCCATATTGTGCCGCAGACCGCAGTTCAATATCTCAAACCGTTTTCGAAAAAAAAATAAAAAACGAAAAATTTGGTAGCCCCGCACTTTTCGAATTTCATCTTTTTCTTGATTGTGCTGAATTGTGCTACGTTTGTGCCATATTGTGCCGCAGACCGCAGTTCAATATTTCAAACCGTTTTCGAAAAAAAAATAAAAAACGAAAAATTTGGTAGCCCCGCACTTTTCGAATTTCATCTTTTTCTTGATTGTGCTGAATTGTGCTACGTTTGTGCCATATTGTGCCGCAAACCGCAGTTCAATATCTCAAACCGTTTTCGAAAAAAAATAAAAAATGAAAAATTTGGTAGCCCCGCACTTTTCGAATTTTGCTGACTTTTTTATCAATCTCTTTCCATTTTACCTACTACTTTCGATAGTCGTTCATTTTTCTCGACTAGCATAATTCAGCACAATTTACTAAATTCGATTATGTACCATGGTTTGGACGGTATAAAGTTTTGCATTTTTCTATTCCTAAACCCTAAGTTCCTATCAGCGACTGTTTTGCAAAATCCAGTAATCTGACGAAATTATGTCATTAGAAAAAGTTGTGCTCGTCGATCGCAATCTGGTACAACCGAAAAAACTTCGAAAATATCAAATTTTTATTTCGCCCTCATCATTTTTTGGATAACTTTGACTAATCTTCACGATAATCCACGCTTCTTATGCATGTGTTTCGTAGATTTTGAGTAGCACAATCCAGCACAACTCGCAGAATTCGATTATCGTTCGCCGTTCGTAAGTTATAAGAGTTTAAAATTTTCTATTCCTAAAAAACCGTTACACTTCAGTCCTAACTTTCTCTGTACTGCGATATCTAGCGGTCTGAGGAAATTTTGTCACTTGAAAAAGTTGTTGTGCTACTCTAGCACAATCCGGTACAAGTGGAAAAAATTCGAAAATGTCAAATTTTTTATTCACCCCCACCCCTTTTTCATTAATAATTATCGACTCTCAAATTAATTTCCGATTTTTATGCATGTCCCTCGTAGAGAATGAATAGTACAACTCGCAGAAATTATATTTGCTTTGCAATGTGATTTTATATGTTTTTTAATCTTTATGAATTTTTTTTATCGAAACGGAATAAAATATTCAAATTTTTCCAACGGCACAAGTCAACGCCAATTTGGACAAAAAATTTGAGCTTAATCGCGAAAAAGTGCAGAGCTACCAAATGTTTCATTTTATTTTTTTTTCGAAAACGGTTTGAGATATTGAACTGCGGTTTGCGGCACAATACAGCACAAACGGAGCACAATGCAACACAATTAATGAAAATTCAAAATTCGAAAAGTGCGGGGCTACCAACACACACAAAATTCCATAAGATCGTAAGCGTAATGGCGGAACGAACGTGAAAAGAATCTCGAACCAATCACGAGCGTTCCGCCATTGTTCCGCATTGCGCATATTCCGCACCATGGGATCGCGCCATAAGAAAATCGACCAATCACCAATTCCGGAGCGCTGAGCTCAAGCCAGCTGATTAATCCAAGTTGTTGAAGCTCTCGGAGCACTTGAGTTCATGCCGAAACCGGTATTTATCGTGCATACTATCACGTACTGCTTCGAGTGCTTCGACTTCTCCGCCCCCCCCCCCCCCCTCAAGCTACCTTCCTCCTCGTCACTTTCTCACGTTTCCGCGAGTGTAGTGCGGAACCGCGCGATAAATCACGGCCAATTTCTTCCCGCCTTTTAAGACGGCTGATCGATTTGGATTCACGCTGAAGCTTGTCGTGGTTATGCTTCATCGATACTACTTGCTGCGCGAGAAACTGTAACGAACGAGTGATCGGATGACGCATCTATTCGGACTTAGAAACTGATAGATTTGATTGAATACGTGAGTAGAGGGATGAGCACATACAGAGCACTCCGCTTCTTGTAACCCAAGTAGTGATGCATATCAGTGTAAGCACAACCGTGACTAATACACAAAGAACGCCAGCGTGAAGCCGCGAACGTGAGAATCGCGCGCGTAAAACTGATGCTTACTAAACGCACTGTCTCCCCGTAACTTTGGTAGTGGGCCCAACCATCGAGAATGCACTTGGCTGTGTGAACAATAGTTGCTCGTAAAACAGTTGTGCAATGGCCGTGGCACGGCCGTCCGGCGTCGCCGTTTAACTACTCGATTTTACTCCTTAATTTATTATCTTTTCTTTCTTTTTTTTTACGCCGAAATTGTTACGATCGCCCCAGATCGCGATCATGTCATCGAGGGTAAGATGTAATGCTAACGTTAATGCGTCATGCTTTGTCTCTAGCGGGTTCTACAATGAGAATTTAAGGTATAAAACTTAAGCTTTAAGCTTTAAACCACAAGAAATTGATCAATCACAGTCGATTTCTTTTTTCACATTCGATTGTGATTGGTCGATTTCTTACAGCTTAAAGCTTAAAAATTAAATTTTGTGCTTTAAACTCTCATTGTAGAACCCGCTTAATGCAAAAAAATGCTAATCAGTCTTAATAATTTTCCTGTGATAACTTCGTATCATAGGAAGTAGTTTCTTTGAGATAGTAACGCATATTAGTGCATATTAACGTGTTGTGCAATATATACATTCATGTTTATTCTGTGGTAATTTTCAGAAAGAAATCAAGACGACTGAGCAGGAGCTTGCTTATCGTCAAAAGCACTGTCATGGTAAGTTAATATAATTTAAGTTTACAGATAAAAGAATAATGTACGCGCGCGTCGCCATGCAGTAATAATTTTTCTGTATTTACGTAATTACTTTTAAAAAGGCCAATAATATAGATGACGTTTTTTTTAAATTAGACATTAGAGTTCTCAAGGAGAGAGGTATAAAATGTTCTTCATGTGGCAATGAATTAAATGTCTCGTCAAATCGAATCTTTTCTAATCCGTGGATAGGAATATTGCAATGTGAGGTAAAATATTGTTACACACACACACACACACATATAAATGTTATGTCTTATTCAGTTACAAGGTTTATGTAATTGTGTTATCTGTTAATTATTTATTTTCATTTTATCAGCAATGTCGAAAACACTTTAAGGAAGTAAGTACGAGATTTGAAAAGAATAACACTGAGAAATATTGTTATATATGTGGTAACAGCAATAAACTGTATGTATGTGGTGATGAAGATTGCACCTCGGCATTTTGCAAGGTAATATATACGTAGCACGATTTTTTAACGTTAAGTTTTAATGTTGATCGTTAGCTAAAGATTTATGTAATTTTTCATTATGTTTCATTTCTAGAAATGTATAAAGAGAAATGTGAGTTTATCATTGTTAGCTGCAGAAAAGGACGATTGGAAATGCTTCACATGCAATCCTAAGCCTATTTGGCAATTGAGAGCTGTGTGCGCAGTTGTGATGAGTGATCTTTCAAAGTAAGTGTGATTATGCGTAATGTTGGTGACAGAATCTTAAATGTATATTTTTATTGATATATTTATATATTTTTTATTAAACTTTATAAGTACAATCGGCTAATTAGAGAGAGCGAATTATTATACCGACAATTCAAAAAGTTGGAGCAACTGTAAAAATTAATTTATTTATTTGTATTCGAAACGATTTATTAATTTAATAAATAACTTTTAATCCTCAACTCAACACGTTTTCGTTCGATCTTTGTCTGTATAATCAGCGTTTATGAAAGCTGTTGTGACGTCTATCAAAAAATGATTACAACTTCTTGAATTTGACATTAGAAAATTAAAATGTATTAGAACTTTCAACGAGCAGTAAATTAATGTTTCTCGATGGTCTTGAAGAAGTCGCATGTTTTCGTTAATGTTTAATGTTCTTTGCATCGCATGCATCGCATGCATTGTTTTATAATTTTCGAGTCATGCTGTTAGTCCGTTCTGTTATAATTCAGTAGAGGAAGATTGTCAAAACGATTATAATTATTGTAAAAAGCAAGATATAAAGTACAGAAGAGCAAAATAAAACACACATGTCGCATTTCTAGCTACAGGACTGGCTGACAGACACTAAAAAGATACTTCGAGAATAAAGAACAAGTTAAAGAAGAACGAGGGATGTGCATGTCTATACAATATTTCCACATCCAAAAGAAGAGTTGTTTACATTTGGAAATATATACATTTGGAATGGATATTTTGTTTCAGAGGGCATAACAGGAGAGACACCCACACACGTGAAAAACATACTTTGCCATTTGACAAACAACGATTCAGAAAAACTAGAGAAATACAAAAGGCCTTGAGCGCGTTTTGTGACGAAGACGATGATGACGGTAATTATTCTGACAACAGCTCATTTCTTACTGCAAGATCTACAATATCTATGCTGGGAGCGTGTAACACAAATCGTGACGTAAAGAGACAAGATACAAACTCGGCTTCGCGAGAAAGTATATTGGAAATAAGCTTGGTAGATTCTACGTCTAGCGAGAGCTCATCTAGCTCGCGCGAACGACGAGGCGAGCAAAGAAAAAGCAGAGAGCGCGAGAAAGCGAGATCGGTGGATGAACAAGATTCCAGCAGCGGCGTCGCACAGAGAGTTTCCAAATTAGCTATGAATGGAAAATGTAAACCAAGGAGAAATGTAATTTCTTCCGATGATTCGGATGACGAGTCCCCCGATCTGAGTAGAACGGTCAGACAGAAGCACACGGTCAAACATAAGAAGTCCGAAGAAGTGAGAAGTAAAACGAGCAATCGTAATTACACGAACTCTTCCGACAGCGAGAGCGATTGTGTAAACGAAACGTCGAATACATCCAAGAGTCTTTCAAAGTATACGGCGCACCAGAAGAAGGGAAAGATCGCTGGTGGTTCTTGTAGCACGAAGTCGGCTAAGGACAAACAGAAGAAGATGAATCACGATTCATCTAACGAATCTGAAGATGATCTCGAGCACAAGAAGCAAACTAAAAAGAAGAGTTCTACGAATAATACGCTGCATAGTAAGGATGAACAAAAGCAAGAGAATCGTGAAAAATTGCTGAAGAGAACCTTTTGCGAGACTCGAGAGGATGACTCAGACGCCAGCTCTGGTAAGGAATTTCAAAAGATAAAAATTCAAAAGTTGCATAGCGATAAATATTCTAAAAGGCAATTGTTCAATTTGGAACAAGATCGTAGCAAGTTAACTAACTTGGAGACCGAAAAAGGTGAGAGGAGTATCGATGAGCCGACGACCTCGGGTTTCAATGAAGCAAAAGAAATTTTGAAAGGATGTAAAAAGATATGTCTAAGTTTTCTAATGTACATAGACTCTATAGAGCAACTCTATGGAAAGAAGGCTGAAGAAGAAGTGATACTGAAATCTGCGGGGAAGGTTAATAAATTGAAGACGATGCTGGAGAAGAAGGAAAGGGATTTAACGACTTTCTGTCAATCGTGCTCCAAGACTAGGGAAAATCGCGTTGCTACGAGAAATTCGCGCAAGATAATTAGCGATGACGACGACGATGATGAGCAAGTTTCAGAAATAACTGATACACGCGAAGAACGCCCAATGAGTGAGAACGGACGTAATTCTGGGAACGAGCGAGAGGGCAAGGACGTGTCCGAGTGTGACAGTGAAGAAATATTTTCAGCAGACGAGATGAGAACACCTCAGAAGATGCAAAGCAAGAAGAGTATATCGAGGGTAGAAGATGATCCCGATGATATCACTACTGAAATTGGCAAAGACAGAATGCCGATAGATAAATCGAAAACTAATGATAATGTGGATTTACAAGATGAAAAATCAGCTGCAGTATCATCTATCTCAAAAGAAAAAAATATCAGAACGGAAAACACAAAATCAAATGAAAAGCAACTGCTTAGAGAATGTGATAGCAACAGCAAAAGGACAGAATTGGCAGAAAAAGATACTGATTCGAAAGATGAGAAACAGGCCAAATTAAATGCTAACAATCATGATAATGAAAGCACCTTTGAAGATTCCTCTGCAAAAAATGGTAATCAGGAAACGACATTACGGGGTGACAACCAAGATGATTCTATAAGCAGAACGGTTGCAATTGACGTGTCATTAGATTTGTTTGATTCATCTTTCGACCTCCACGACGAAGATGAAAATGAGATGGAAGCAGAAAAAATGGATACAGAAACGAGCTGTGAGAAAACAAAGTTTTTATCTAAAACTACGTCTTTAGATACTCGTGAAACCTCGTTGCAGGATAAAATTCCAGATGAAAAAAATAATGCGTCTGCTTTGGTTCCTAGAGGCGAAGAAGAGGATTATCGAATCAGGTAAACACGGTGTCTGCATGTACAAGCAAGGA